>NW_027189374.1:0-22500 GCF_040958095.1 Procambarus clarkii
CCCCCTCCCCCTCACACCATATCCCCTGACTCATAGTAGCTGGCACTTGACACCATATCCCCTGACTCACAGTAGCTTGGCACTTGTCACCATATCCCCTGACTCACAGTAGCTGGCACTTGTTACTATATCCTCTGACTCACAGTAGCTGGCACTTGTCACCATATCTCCTGACTCACAGTAGCTGGCACTTGACACCATATCCCCTGACTCACAGTAGCTGGCACTTGACACCATATCCCCTGACTCGCAGTAGCTGGCACTTGACACCATATCCCCTGACTCACAGCAGCTGGCACTTGTCACCATATCCCCTGACTCACAGTAGCTGGCACTTGTCACCATATCCCCTGACTCACAGTAGCTGGCACTTGACACCATATCCCCTGACTCACAGTAGCTGTCACTTGTCACCATATCCCCTGACTCACAGTAGCTGGCACTTGTCACCATATCCCCTGACTCACAGTAGCTGGCACTTGTCACCATATCCCCTGACTCACAGTAGCTGGCACTTGACACATATCCCCTGACTCACAGTAGCTGGCACTTGTCACCATATCCCCTGACTCACAGTAGCTGGCACTTGACACCATATCCCCTGACTCACAGTAGCAGGCACTTGTCACCATATCCCCTTACTCACAGTAGCTGTCACTTGTACTATATCCCTCTGACTCACAGTAGCTGGCACTTGTCACCATATCTCCCTGACTCACAGTAGTTGGCACTTGTACCCTATATCCCCTGACTCACAGTAGCTGGCACTTGACACCATATCCCCTGACTCACAGTAGCTGGCACTTCACACATATCCCCTGACTCACAGTAGCTGGTACTTGACACCATATCCCCTGACTCACAGTAGCTGGCACTTGTCACACCATATCCCCTGACTCACAGTAGCTGGTACTTGACACCAAATCCCCTGACTCACAGTAGCTGGCACTTGTCACTATATCCCCTGACTCACAGTAGCTAGGCACTTTGATCACCATATCCCCTGACTCACAGTAGCTGGCACTTGTTACTATATCCCCTGACTCACAGTAGCTGGCACTTGTCACCATATCCCCTGACTCACAATAGCTGGCACTTGACTACAATCCCCTGACTCACAGTAGCTGGCACTTGTACACCATATCCCTGACTCGCAGTAGCTGGCACTTGACACCATATCCCCTGACTCACAGTAGCTGGCACTTGTCACCATATCCCCTGACTCACAGTAGATGGCACTTGTCACCATATCCCCTGACTCACAATAGCTGGCACTTGACACCATATCCCTGACTCACAGTAGCTGGCACTTGACACCATATCCCCTGACTCGCAGTAGCTGGCACTTGACACCATATCCCCTGACTCACAGTAGCTGGCACTTGACACCATATCCCCTGACTCACAGTAGCTGGCACTTGACACCATATCCCCTGACTCGCAGTAGCTGGCACTTGACACCATATCCCCTGACTCACAGTAGCTGGCACTTGTCACCATATCCCCTGACTCACAGTAGCTGGCACTTGTCACCATATCCCTGACTCACAGTAGCTGGCACTTGACACCATATCCCCTGACTCACAGTAGCTGGCACTTATCACCATATCCCCTGACTCACAGTAGCTGGCACTTGTTACCATATCCCCTGACTCACAGTAGCTGGCACTTGTCACCATATCCCCTGACTCACAGTAGCTGGCACTTGACACCATATCCCCTGACTCACAGTAGCTGGCACTTGACACCATATCCCCTGACTCACAGTAGCTGGTACTTGTACACCATATCCCCTGACTCACAGTAGCTGGCACTTGTCACCATATCCCCTGACTCACAGTAGCTGGCACTTGACACCATATCCCCTGACTCACAGTAGCTGGCACTTGACACCATATCCCCTGACTCATAGTAGCTGGCACTTGTCACCATATCCCCTGACTCATAGTAGCTGGCACTTGTCACCATATCCCCTGACTCACAGTAGCTGGCACTTGACACCATATCCCCTGACTCATAGTAGCTGGCACTTGTCACCATATCCCCTGACTCATAGTTGCTGGCACTTGTCACCATATCCCCTGACTCACAGTAGCTGGCAGTTTCACCATATCCCCTGACTCATAGTAGCTGGCACTTGACACCATATCCCCTGACTCACAGTAGCTGGCACTTGTCACCATATCCCCTGACTCACAGTAGCTGGCACTTGCCACCATATCCCCTGACTCACAGTAGCTGGCACTTGTCACCATATCCCCTGACTCACAGTAGCTGGCACTTGTTACTATATCCCCTGACTCACAGTAGCTGGCACTTGTCACCATATCCCCTGACTCACAGTAGCTGGCACTTGACACCATATCCCCTGACTCACAGTAGCTGGCACTTGACACCATATCCCCTGACTAACAGTAGCTGGTACTTGACACCATATCCCCTGACTCACAGTAGCTGGCACTTGTCACCATATCCCCTGACTCACAGTAGCTGGCACTTGACACCTATCCCCTGACTCACAGTAGCTGGCACTTGCCACCATATCCCCTGACTCACAGTAGCTGGCACTTGTCACCTTATCCCCTGACTCACAGTAGCTGGCACTTGTTACTATATCCCCTGACTCACAGTAGCTGACACTTGACACCAAATCCCCTGACTCACAGTAGCTGGCACTTGTTACTATATCCCCTGACTCACAGTAGCTAGCACTTGTCACCATATCCCCTGACTCACAGTAGCTGGCACTTGTTACTATATCCCCTGACTCACAGTAGATGGCACTTGTCACCATATCCCCTGACTCACAATAGCTGGCACTTGACACCATATCCCCTGACTCACAGTAGCTGGCACTTGTCACCATATCCCCTGACTCACAGTAGCTGGCACTTGACACCATATCCCCTGACTCACAGTAGCTGGCACTTGACACCATATCCCCTGACTCTTAGTAGCTGGCACTTGTCACCATATCCCTGACTCATAGTAGCTGGCACTTGTCACCATATCCCCTGACTCACAGCAGCTGGCACATGACACCATATCCCTGACTCACAGTAGCTGGCACTTGTCACCATATCCCCTGACTCACAGTAGCTGGCACTTGTTACTATATCCCCTGACTCACAGTAGCTGGCACTTGACACCATATCCCCTGACTCACAGTAGCTGGCACTTGACACCATATCCCCTGACTCACAGTAGCTGGTACTTGACACCATATCCCCTGACTCACAGTAGCTGGCACTTGTCACCATATCCCCTGACTCATAGTAGCTGGCACTTGTCACCATATCCCCTGACTCACAGTAGCTGGCACTTGTCACCATATCCCCTGACTCATAGTAGCTGGCACTTGACACCATATCCCCTGACTCACAGTAGCTGGCACTTGTCACCATATCCCCTGACTCACAGTAGCTGGCACTTGTTTACTATATCCTCTGACTCACAGTAGCTGGCACTTGTCACCATATCTCCTGACTCACAGTAGCTGGCACTTGACACCATATCCCCTGACTCACAGTAGCTGGCACTTGACACCATATCCCCTGACTCGCAGTAGCTGGCACTTGACACCATATCCCCTGACTCACAGCAGCTGGCACTTGTCACCATATCCCCTGACTCACAGTAGCTGGCACTTGTCACCATATCCCCTGACTCACAGTAGCTGGCACTTGTCACCATATCCCCTGACTCACAGTAGCTGGCACTTGTTACTATATCCCCTGACTCACAGTAGCTGGCACTTGTCACCATATCCCCTGACTCACAGTAGCTGGCACTTGACACCATATCCCCTGACTCACAGTAGCTGGCACTTGTCACCATATCCCCTGACTCACAGTAGCTGGCACTTGACACCATATCCCCTGACTCACAGTAGCAGGCACTTGTCACCATATCCCCTTACTCACAGTAGCTGTCACTTGTTACTATATCCTCTGACTCACAGTAGCTGGCACTTGTCACCATATCTCCTGACTCACAGTAGTTGGCACTTGACACCATATCCCCTTACTCACAGTAGCTGGCACTTGACACCATATCCCCTGACTCACAGTAGCTGGCACTTCACACCATATCCCCTGACTCACAGTAGCTGGTACTTGACACCATATCCCCTGACTCACAGTAGCTGGCACTTGTCACCATATCCCCTGACTCACAGTAGCTGGCACTTGACACCAAATCCCCTGACTCACAGTAGCTGGCACTTGTTACTATATCCCCTGACTCACAGTAGCTAGCATTTGTCACCATATCCCCTGACTCACAGTAGCTGGCACTTGTTACTACATCCCCTGACTCACAGTAGCTGGCACTTGTTACTATATCCCCTGACTCACAGTAGCTGGCACTTGACACCATATCCCCTGACTCACAGTAGCTGGCACTTGACACCATATCCCCTGACTCACAGTAGCTGGTACTTGACACCATATCCCCTGACTCACAGTAGCTGGCACTTGTCACCATATCCCCTGACTCATAGTAGCTGGCACTTGTCACCATATCCCCTGACTCACAGTAGCTGGCACTTGTCACCATATCCCCTGACTCATAGTAGCTGGCACTTGACACCATATCCCCTGACTCACAGTAGCTGGCACTTGTCACCATATCCCCTGACTCACAGTAGCTGGCACTTGTTACTATATCCTCTGACTCACAGTAGCTGGCACTTGTCACCATATCTCCTGACTCACAGTAGCTGGCACTTGACACCATATCCCCTGACTCACAGTAGCTGGCACTTGACACCATATCCCCTGACTCGCAGTAGCTGGCACTTGACACCATATCCCCTGACTCACAGCAGCTGGCACTTGTCACCATATCCCCTGACTCACAGTAGCTGGCACTTGTCACCATATCCCCTGACTCACAGTAGCTGGCACTTGACACCATATCCCCTGACTCACAGTAGCTGTCACTTGTCACCATATCCCCTGACTCACAGTAGCTGGCACTTGTTACTATATCCCCTGACTCACAGTAGCTGGCACTTGTCACCATATCCCCTGACTCACAGTAGCTGGCACTTGACACCATATCCCCTGACTCACAGTAGCTGGCACTTGTCACCATATCCCCTGACTCACAGTAGCTGGCACTTGACACCATATCCCCTGACTCACAGTAGCAGGCACTTGTCACCATATCCCCTTACTCACAGTAGCTGTCACTTGTTACTATATCCTCTGACTCACAGTAGCTGGCACTTGTCACCATATCTCCTGACTCACAGTAGTTGGCACTTGACACCATATCCCCTGACTCACAGTAGCTGGCACTTGACACCATATCCCCTGACTCACAGTAGCTGGCACTTCACACCATATCCCCTGACTCACAGTAGCTGGTACTTGACACCATATCCCCTGACTCACAGTAGCTGGCACTTGTCACCATATCCCCTGACTCACAGTAGCTGGCACTTGACACCAAATCCCCTGACTCACAGTAGCTGGCACTTGTTACTATATCCCCTGACTCACAGTAGCTAGCATTTGTCACCATATCCCCTGACTCACAGTAGCTGGCACTTGTTACTACATATCCCCTGACTCACAGTAGCTGGCACTTGTCACCATATCCCCTGACTCACAATAGCTGGCACTTGACACCATATCCCCTGACTCACAGTAGCTGGCACTTGACACCATATCCCCTGACTCGCAGTAGCTGGCACTTGACACCATATCCCCTGACTCACAGTAGCTGGCACTTGTCACCATATCCCCTGACTCACAGTAGATGGCACTTGTCACCATATCCCCTGACTCACAATAGCTGGCACTTGACACCATATCCCCTGACTCACAGTAGCTGGCACTTGACACCATATCCCCTGACTCGCAGTAGCTGGCACTTGACACCATATCCCCTGACTCACAGTAGCTGGCACTTGACACCATATCCCCTGACTCACAGTAGCTGGCACTTGACACCATATCCCCTGACTCGCAGTAGCTGGCACTTGACACCATATCCCCTGACTCACAGTAGCTGGCACTTGTCACCATATCCCCTGACTCACAGTAGCTGGCACTTGTCACCATATCCCCTGACTCACAGTAGCTGGCACTTGACACCATATCCCCTGACTCACAGTAGCTGGCACTTATCACCATTTCCCCTGACTCACAGTAGCTGGCACTTGTTACTATATCCCCTGACTCACAGTAGCTGGCACTTGTCACCATATCCCCTGACTCACAGTAGCTGGCACTTGACACCATATCCCCTGACTCACAGTAGCTGGCACTTGACACCATATCCCCTGACTCACAGTAGCTGGTACTTGACACCATATCCCCTGACTCACAGTAGCTGGCCCTTGTCACCATATCCCCTGACTCACAGTAGCTGGCACTTGACACCATATCCCCTGACTCACAGTAGCTGGCACTTGACACCATATCCCCTGACTCATAGTAGCTGGCACTTGTCACCATATCCCCTGACTCATAGTAGCTGGCACTTGTCACCATATCCCCTGACTCACAGTAGCTGGCACTTGACACCATATCCCCTGACTCATAGTAGCTGGCACTTGTCACCATATCCCCTGACTCATAGTTGCTGGCACTTGTCACCATATCCCCTGACTCACAGTAGCTGGCAGTTTCACCATATCCCCTGACTCATAGTAGCTGGCACTTGACACCATATCCCCTGACTCACAGTAGCTGGCACTTGTCACCATATCCCCTGACACACAGTAGCTGGCACTTGTCACCATATCCCCTGACTCACAGTAGCTGGCACTTGCCACCATATCCCCTGACTCACAGTAGCTGGCACTTGTCACCATATCCCCTGACTCACAGTAGCTGGCACTTGTTACTATATCCCCTGACTCACAGTAGCTGGCACTTGTCACCATATCCCCTGACTCACAGTAGCTGGCACTTGACACCATATCCCCTGACTCACAGTAGCTGGCACTTGACACCATATCCCCTGACTAACAGTAGCTGGTACTTGACACCATATCCCCTGACTCACAGTAGCTGGCACTTGTCACCATATCCCCTGACTCACAGTAGCTGGCACTTGACACCATATCCCCTGACTCACAGTAGCTGGCACTTGCCACCATATCCCCTGACTCACAGTAGCTGGCACTTGTCACCTATATCCCCTGACTCACAGTAGCTGGCACTTGTACCTATATCCCCTGACTCACAGTAGCTGACACTTGTACACCATATCCCCTGACTCACAGTAGCTGGCACTTGTTACCTATATCCCCTGACTCACAGTAGCTAGGCACTTGTCACCATATCCCCTGACTCACAGTAGCTGGCACTTGTTACTATATCCCCTGACTCACAGTAGATGGCACTTGTCACCATATCCCCTGACTCACAAGTAGCTGGCACTTGTACACCATATCCCCTGACTCACAGTAGCTGGCACTTGACACCATATCCCCTGACTCACAGTAGCTGGCACTTGACACCATATCCCCTGACTCACAGTAGCTGGCACTTGTCACCATATCCCCTGACTCACAGTAGCTGGCACTTGTCACCATATCCCCTGACTCACAGTAGCTGGCACTTGACACCATATCCCCTGACTCACAGTAGCTGGCACTTGATCACCATATCCCCTGACTCACAGTAGCTGGCACTTGTCACCATATCCCCTGACTCACAGTAGCTGGCACTTGTCACCATATCCCCTGACTCACAGTAGCTGGCACTTGACACCATATCCCCTGACTCACAGTAGCTGGCACTTGACACCATATCCCCTGACTCACAGTAGCTGGCACTTGTACACCATATCCCCTGACTCACAGTAGCTGGCACTTGTCACCATATCCCCTGACTCACAGTAGCTGGCACTTGACACCATATCCCCTGACTCACAGTAGCTGGCACTTGACACCATATCCCCTGACTCATAGTAGCTGGCACTTGTCACCATATCCCCTGACTCATAGTAGCTGGCACTTGTCACCATATCCCCTGACTCATAGTAGCTGGCACTTGACACCATATCCCCTGACTCACAGTAGCTGGCACTTGTCACCATATCCCCTGACTCACAGTAGCTGGCACTTGTCACCATATCCCCTGACTCACAGTAGCTGGCACTTGTCACCATATCTCCTGACTCACAGTAGCTGGCACTTGACACCATATCCCCTGACTCACAGTAGCTGGCACTTGACACCATATCCCCTGACTCATAGTAGCTGGCACTTGTCACCATATCCCCTGACTCATAGTAGCTGGTACTTGTCACCATATCCCCTGACTCACAGTAGCTGGCAGTTTCACCATATCCCCTGACTCATAGTAGCTGGCACTTGACACCATATCCCCTGACTCACAGTAGCTGGCACTTGTAACCATATCCCCTGACTCACAGTAGCTGGCACTTGTCACCATATCCCCTGACTCACAGTAGCTGGCACTTGCCACCATATCCCCTGACTCACAGTAGCTGGCACTTGTCACCATATCCCCTGACTCACAGTAGCTGGCACTTGTTACTATATCCCCTGACTCACAGTAGCTGGCACTTGTCACCATATCCCCTGACTCACAGTAGCTGGCACTTGACACCATATCCCCTGACTCACAGTAGCTGGCACTTGACACCATATCCCCTGACTAACAGTAGCTGGTACTTGACACCATATCCCCTGACTCACAGTAGCTGGCACTTGACACCATATCCCCTGACTCACAGTAGCTGGCACTTGACACCATATCCCCTGACTCATAGTAGCTGGCACTTGTCACCATATCCCCTGACTCATAGTAGCTGGCACTTGTCACCATATCCCCTGACTCACAGCAGCTGGCACATGACACCATATCCCCTGACTCACAGTAGCTGGCACTTGTCACCATATCCCCTGACTCACAGTAGCTGGCACTTGTTACTATATCCCCTGACTCACAGTAGCTGGCACTTGACACCATATCCCCTGACTCACAGTAGCTGGCACTTGACACCATATCCCCTGACTCACAGTAGCTGGTACTTGACACCATATCCCCTGACTCACAGTAGCTGGCACTTGTCACCATATCCCCTGACTCACAGTAGCTGGCACTTGACACCATATCCCCTGACTCACAGTAGCTGGCACTTGACACCATATCCCCTGACTCATAGTAGCTGGCACTTGTCACCATATCCCCTGACTCATAGTAGCTGGCACTTGTCACCATATCCCCTGACTCACAGTAGCTGGCACTTGTCACCATATCCCCTGACTCATAGTAGCTGGCACTTGACACCATATCCCCTGACTCACAGTAGCTGGCACTTGTCACCATATCCCCTGACTCACAGTAGCTGGCACTTGTTACTATATCCTCTGACTCACAGTAGCTGGCACTTGTCACCATATCTCCTGACTCACAGTAGCTGGCACTTGACACCATATCCCCTGACTCACAGTAGCTGGCACTTGACACCATATCCCCTGACTCACAGTAGCTGGCACTTGACACCATATCCCCTGACTCACAGTAGCTGGTACTTGACACCATATCCCCTGACTCACAGTAGCTGGCACTTGTCACCATATCCCCTGACTCACAGTAGCTGGCACTTGACACCAAATCCCCTGAATCACAGTAGCTGGGACTTGTTACTATATCCCCTGACTCACAGTAGCTAGCACTTGTCACCATATCCCCTGACTCACAGTAGCTGGCACTTGTTACTATATCCCCTGACTCACAGTAGATGGCACTTGTCACCATATCCCCTTACTCACAATAGCTGGCACTTGACACCATATCCCCTGACTCACAGTAGCTGGCACTTGACACCATATCCCCTGACTCGCAGTAGCTGGCACTTGACACCATATCCCCTGACTCACAGTAGCTGGCACTTGTCACCATATCCCCTGACTCACAGTAGCTGGAACTTGTCACCATATCCCCTGACTCACAGTAGCTGGCACTTGACACCATATCCCCTGACTCACAGTAGCTGGCACTTGTCACCATTTCCCCTGACTCACAGTAGCTGGCACTTGTTACTATACCCCCTGACTCACAGTAGCTGGCACTTGTCACCATATCCCCTGACTCACAGTAGCTGGCACTTGACACCATATCCCCTGACTCACAGTAGCTGGCACTTGACACCATATCCCCTGACTCACAGTAGCTGGTACTTGACATCATATCCCCTGACTCACAGTAGCTGGCCCTTGTCACCATATCCCCTGACTCACAGTAGCTGGCACTTGACACCATATCCCCTGACTCACAGTAGCTGGCACTTGACACCATATCCCCTGACTCATAGTAGCTGGCACTTGTCACCATATCCCCTGACTCATAGTAGCTGGCACTTGTCACCATATCCCCTGACTCACAGTAGCTGGCACTTGTCACCATATCCCCTGACTCATAGTAGCTGGTACTTGACACCATATCCCCTGACTCACAGTTGCTGGCACTTGTCACCATATCCCCCGACTCACAGTAGCTGGCACTTGTTACTATATCCTCTGACTCACAGTAGCTGGCACTTGTCACCATATCTCCTGACTCACAGTAGCTGGCACTTGACACCATATCCCCTGACTCACAGTAGCTGGCACTTGACACCATATCCCCTGACTCATAGTAGCTGGCACTTGTCACCATATCCCCTGACTCATAGTAGCTGGCACTTGTCACCATATCCCCTGACTCACAGTAGCTGGCAGTTTCACCATATCCCCTGACTCATAGTAGCTGGCACTTGACACCATATCCCCTGACTCACAGTAGCTGGCACTTGTCACCATATCCCCTGACTCACAGTAGCTGGCACTTGTCACCATATCCCCTGACTCACAGTAGCTGGCACTTGCCACCATATCCCCTGACTCACAGTAGCTGGCACTTGTCACCATATCCCCTGACTCACAGTAGCTGGCACTTGTTACTATATCCCCTGACTCACAGTAGCTGGCACTTGTCACCATATCCCCTGACTCACAGTAGCTGGCACTTGACACCATATCCCCTGACTCACAGTAGCTGGCACTTGACACCATATCCCCTGACTAACAGTAGCTGGTACTTGACACCATATCCCCTGACTCACAGTAGCTGGCACTTGTCACCATATCCCCTGACTCACAGTAGCTGGCACTTGACACCATATCCCCTGACTCACAGTAGCTGGCACTTGACACCATATCCCCTGACTCATAGTAGCTGGCACTTGTCACCATATCCCCTGACTCATAGTAGCTGGCACTTGTCACCATATCCCCTGACTCACAGCAGCTGGCACATGACACCATATCCCCTGACTCACAGTAGCTGGCACTTGTCACCATATCCCCTGACTCACAGTAGCTGGCACTTGACACCATATCCCCTGACTCACAGTAGCTGGCACTTGTCACCATTTCCCCTGACTCACAGTAGCTGGCACTTGTTACTATACCCCCTGACTCACAGTAGCTGGCACTTGTCACCATATCCCCTGACTCACAGTAGCTGGCACTTGACACCATATCCCCTGACTCACAGTAGCTGGCACTTGACACCATATCCCCTGACTCACAGTAGCTGGTACTTGACATCATATCCCCTGACTCACAGTAGCTGGCCCTTGTCACCATATCCCCTGACTCACAGTAGCTGGCACTTGACACCATATCCCCTGACTCACAGTAGCTGGCACTTGACACCATATCCCCTGACTCATAGTAGCTGGCACTTGTCACCATATCCCCTGACTCATAGTAGCTGGCACTTGTCACCATATCCCCTGACTCACAGTAGCTGGCACTTGTCACCATATCCCCTGACTCATAGTAGCTGGTACTTGACACCATATCCCCTGACTCACAGTTGCTGGCACTTGTCACCATATCCCCCGACTCACAGTAGCTGGCACTTGTTACTATATCCTCTGACTCACAGTAGCTGGCACTTGTCACCATATCTCCTGACTCACAGTAGCTGGCACTTGACACCATATCCCCTGACTCACAGTAGCTGGCACTTGACACCATATCCCCTGACTCATAGTAGCTGGCACTTGTCACCATATCCCCTGACTCATAGTAGCTGGCACTTGTCACCATATCCCCTGACTCACAGTAGCTGGCAGTTTCACCATATCCCCTGACTCATAGTAGCTGGCACTTGACACCATATCCCCTGACTCACAGTAGCTGGCACTTGTCACCATATCCCCTGACTCACAGTAGCTGGCACTTGTCACCATATCCCCTGACTCACAGTAGCTGGCACTTGCCACCATATCCCCTGACTCACAGTAGCTGGCACTTGTCACCATATCCCCTGACTCACAGTAGCTGGCACTTGTTACTATATCCCCTGACTCACAGTAGCTGGCACTTGTCACCATATCCCCTGACTCACAGTAGCTGGCACTTGACACCATATCCCCTGACTCACAGTAGCTGGCACTTGACACCATATCCCCTGACTAACAGTAGCTGGTACTTGACACCATATCCCCTGACTCACAGTAGCTGGCACTTGTCACCATATCCCCTGACTCACAGTAGCTGGCACTTGACACCATATCCCCTGACTCACAGTAGCTGGCACTTGACACCATATCCCCTGACTCATAGTAGCTGGCACTTGTCACCATATCCCCTGACTCATAGTAGCTGGCACTTGTCACCATATCCCCTGACTCACAGCAGCTGGCACATGACACCATATCCCCTGACTCACAGTAGCTGGCACTTGTCACCATATCCCCTGACTCACAGTAGCTGGCACTTGTTACTATATCCCCTGACTCACAGTAGCTGGCACTTGACACCATATCCCCTGACTCACAGTAGCTGGCACTTGACACCATATCCCCTGACTCACAGTAGCTGGTACTTGACACCATATCCCCTGACTCACAGTAGCTGGCACTTGTCACCATATCCCCTGACTCATAGTAGCTGGCACTTGTCACCATATCCCCTGACTCACAGTAGCTGGCACTTGTCACCATATCCCCTGACTCATAGTAGCTGGCACTTGACACCATATCCCCTGACTCACAGTAGCTGGCACTTGTCACCATATCCCCTGACTCACAGTAGCTGGCACTTGTTACTATATCCTCTGACTCACAGTAGCTGGCACTTGTCACCATATCTCCTGACTCACAGTAGCTGGCACTTGACACCATATCCCCTGACTCACAGTAGCTGGCACTTGACACCATATCCCCTGACTCGCAGTAGCTGGCACTTGACACCATATCCCCTGACTCACAGCAGCTGGCACTTGTCACCATATCCCCTGACTCACAGTAGCTGGCACTTGTCACCATATCCCCTGACTCACAGTAGCTGGCACTTGTCACCATATCCCCTGACTCACAGTAGCTGGCACTTGTTACTATATCCCCTGACTCACAGTAGCTGGCACTTGTCACCATATCCCCTGACTCACAGTAGCTGGCACTTGACACCATATCCCCTGACTCACAGTAGCTGGCACTTGTCACCATATCCCCTGACTCACAGTAGCTGGCACTTGACACCATATCCCCTGACTCACAGTAGCAGGCACTTGTCACCATATCCCCTTACTCACAGTAGCTGTCACTTGTTACTATATCCTCTGACTCACAGTAGCTGGCACTTGTCACCATATCTCCTGACTCACAGTAGTTGGCACTTGACACCATATCCCCTTACTCACAGTAGCTGGCACTTGACACCATATCCCCTGACTCACAGTAGCTGGCACTTCACACCATATCCCCTGACTCACAGTAGCTGGTACTTGACACCATATCCCCTGACTCACAGTAGCTGGCACTTGTCACCATATCCCCTGACTCACAGTAGCTGGCACTTGACACCAAATCCCCTGACTCACAGTAGCTGGCACTTGTTACTATATCCCCTGACTCACAGTAGCTAGCATTTGTCACCATATCCCCTGACTCACAGTAGCTGGCACTTGTTACTACATCCCCTGACTCACAGTAGCTGGCACTTGTTACTATATCCCCTGACTCACAGTAGCTGGCACTTGACACCATATCCCCTGACTCACAGTAGCTGGCACTTGACACCATATCCCCTGACTCACAGTAGCTGGTACTTGACACCATATCCCCTGACTCACAGTAGCTGGCACTTGTCACCATATCCCCTGACTCATAGTAGCTGGCACTTGTCACCATATCCCCTGACTCACAGTAGCTGGCACTTGTCACCATATCCCCTGACTCATAGTAGCTGGCACTTGACACCATATCCCCTGACTCACAGTAGCTGGCACTTGTCACCATATCCCCTGACTCACAGTAGCTGGCACTTGTTACTATATCCTCTGACTCACAGTAGCTGGCACTTGTCACCATATCTCCTGACTCACAGTAGCTGGCACTTGACACCATATCCCCTGACTCACAGTAGCTGGCACTTGACACCATATCCCCTGACTCGCAGTAGCTGGCACTTGACACCATATCCCCTGACTCACAGCAGCTGGCACTTGTCACCATATCCCCTGACTCACAGTAGCTGGCACTTGTCACCATATCCCCTGACTCACAGTAGCTGGCACTTGACACCATATCCCCTGACTCACAGTAGCTGTCACTTGTCACCATATCCCCTGACTCACAGTAGCTGGCACTTGTTACTATATCCCCTGACTCACAGTAGCTGGCACTTGTCACCATATCCCCTGACTCACAGTAGCTGGCACTTGACACCATATCCCCTGACTCACAGTAGCTGGCACTTGTCACCATATCCCCTGACTCACAGTAGCTGGCACTTGACACCATATCCCCTGACTCACAGTAGCAGGCACTTGTCACCATATCCCCTTACTCACAGTAGCTGTCACTTGTTACTATATCCTCTGACTCACAGTAGCTGGCACTTGTCACCATATCTCCTGACTCACAGTAGTTGGCACTTGACACCATATCCCCTGACTCACAGTAGCTGGCACTTGACACCATATCCCCTGACTCACAGTAGCTGGCACTTCACACCATATCCCCTGACTCACAGTAGCTGGTACTTGACACCATATCCCCTGACTTACAGTAGCTGGCACTTGTCACCATATCCCCTGACTCACAGTAGCTGGCACTTGACACCAAATCCCCTGACTCACAGTAGCTGGCACTTGTTACTATATCCCCTGACTCACAGTAGCTAGCATTTGTCACCATATCCCCTGACTCACAGTAGCTGGCACTTGTTACTACATCCCCTGACTCACAGTAGCTGGCACTTGTCACCATATCCCCTGACTCACAATAGCTGGCACTTGACACCATATCCCCTGACTCACAGTAGCTGGCACTTGACACCATATCCCCTGACTCGCAGTAGCTGGCACTTGACACCATATCCCCTGACTCACAGTAGCTGGCACTTGTCACCATATCCCCTGTCTCACAGTAGCTGGCACTTGTCACCATATCCCCTGACTCACAGTAGCTGGCACTTGACACCATATCCCCTGATTCACAGTAGCTGGCACTTGTCACCATACCCCTGACTCACAGTAGCTGGCACTTGTCACTATATCCCCTGAACTCACAGTAGCTGGCACTTGTCACCATATCCCCTGACTCACAGTAGCTGGCACTTGTCACCATATCCCCTGACTCACAGTAGCTGGCACTTGTCACCATATCCCCTGACTCACAGTAGCTGGCACTTGACACCATATCCCCTGACTCACAGTAGCTGGCACTTGACACCATATCCCCTGACTCACAGTAGCTGGCACTTGACACCATATCCCCTGACTCACAGTAGCTGGTACTTGACACCATATCCCCTGACTCACAGTAGCTGGCACTTGACACCATATCCCCCTGACTCACAGTAGCTGGCACTTGACACCATATCCCCTGACTCACAGTAGCTGGCACTTGACACCATATCCCCTGACTCACAGTAGCTGGCACTTGTCACCATATCCCCTGACTCACAGTAGCTGGCACTTGTTACTATATCCCCTGACTCACAGTAGCTGGCACTTGTACTATATCCCCTGACTCACAGTAGCTGGCACTTGTCACCATATCCCCTGACTCATAGTAGCTGGCACTTGTCACCATATCCCTTGACTCACAGTAGCTGGCACTTGTCACCATATCCCCTGACTCATAGTAGCTGGCACTTGTCACCATATCCCCTGACTCACAGTAGCTGGCACTTGACACCATATCCTCTGACTCATAGTAGCTGGCACTTGTCACCATATCCCCTGACTCATAGTAGCTGGCACTTGACACCATATCCTCTGACTCATAGTAGCTGGCACTTGTCACCATATCCCCTGACTCACAGTAGCTGGCACTTGACACCATATCCCCTGACTCATAGTAGCTGGCACTTGTCACCATATCCCCTGACTCACAGTAGCTGGCACTTGACACCATATCCCCTGACTCACAGTAGCTGGCACTTGACACCATATCCCCTGACTCATAGTAGCTGGCACTTGACACCATATCCCCTGACTCATAGTAGCTGGCACTTGACACCATATCCCCTGACTCATAGTAGCTGGCACTTGACACCATATCCCCTGACTCATAGTAGCTGGCACTTGACACCATATCCCCTGACTCATAGTAGCTGGCACTTGACACTTGATGTTAATTTTTGACCATTTTGGAAAATTTTTGACACAAAATTGAATATTTTTTTTCTCCCTTCCTATTTATGCTATAATGCTGAGAGATGAGCAAGTTGAACCAAATTTTATATAAAACTAGTCAAAAAAGTTTGATTGAAATCGAATCATTTTTCATTTGTCACATTTTTCCGTAATGTGACTAGTGTGCCCCCCACTAGTGTGCTTGTGTATAACTATACCTGTACCAAGTCTTAACACTAGTGTGCTTGTGTATAACTATACCTGTACCAGTCTTAACACTAGTGTGCTTGTGTATAACTATTCCTGTACCAGTCTTAACACTAGTGTGCTTGTGTATAACTATTCCTGTACCAGTCTTAACACTGGTGTGCTTGTGTATAACTATACCTGTACCAGTCTTAACACTAGTGTGCTTGTGTATAACTATACCTGTACCAGTCTTAACACTGGTGTGCTTGTGTATAACTATTCCTGTACCAGTCTTAACACTGGTGTGCTTGTGTATAACTATACCTGTACCAGTCTTAGCACTAGTGTGCTTGTGTATAACTATACCTGTACCAGTCTTAACACTTGGAAGGTTTTTTATTGGTATATATGGACTTCGACTTAGCACTAGAGTGCTTTTAATTTGATATAATAAATGATTTACTTAAAATAATTTTTCACTGTAGCTTGAGTATCATAATTAGCATATTTATAACTTAAATAATATTTTGTGTTTGTATGTCTTGATATTAGCATGATTAGGTTGTTCCCTTGTGATTACTAAGATGCAACTTAACTTGTACTTGTGAGTAACTATTCGGTTTTAACATTGCCGTGAATGAATTCCCATGATCTTGTAACATAATATGTACTGTTCTCAGTATTGTAAGTTGGTTAAAAGAAAGAGCTGTATGTCTGTCCTTATTTGAAAAGTCATTACTTGTTGACGAGTAATATAAATATTGTCATCTTAGCTCTCTAGTTGTTGAGCTGTGTGGTCATGGTTAGCTGGCCTCAGCTAGCCATGGTTATTGAGCTGTGTGGTCATGGTTAGTTGGCCTCAGCTAGCCATGGTTGTTGAGCTGTGTGTACATGGTTAGCTTGCCTCAGCTAGCCATGGTTGTTGAGCTGTGTGTCCGAGGTTAGCTTGCCTCAGCTAACCTTGGTTGTTGAGCTGTGTGTCCGAGGTTAGCTGGCCTCAGCTAACCATGGTTGTTGAGCTGTGTGTCCGTGGTTAGTTGGCCTCAGCTAGTCCTGGTTGTTGAGCTGTGTGTTCATGGTCAACCCATCCTCCTGTTTAGATAGTAGTGGTTGTAACTATGTGCGCAATAGTACAAATATTGACGTACTAAGCAATTGGACAGTAGAATTTGGTACTATTCACTCTATATATTCCGAAAAAATGACGCTGAAAAACAAACTTAAATATTCCAAGGCCTAGTATAGAACACATATGTACTATATTATGCCTCAGGTAGCGTGTATTAGGCCTGTGGAGGTTAGGTTAGGGTAGCTTAGCTTGTCTTTGCAACATAAATACAAAACCTATTCCGGTTTGGCCAAATTAGTAGAAATTTCTACTTTATAATTGCATTGTTCGTTTGTATATGTACTATGGCCCTAATGCACTGTGGAGAAATGCCCGACAGATCACTGGAACATTATCTAACACAGTGCACAGTTACACACACAACAGACCACTGGAACATTATCTAACACAGTGCATAGTTACACACACAACAGACCACTGGAACATTATCTAACACAGTGCATAGTTACAAACCCATTAAGATTTCAACTTAATTCAACAGAGCAGAAGAAGTTGTTAAACACATATGGCAAAATCTTACTGAAGCGACCATACGAGTCATAAATACTCATATTCCGCCCAAGTAACACAGAAACAAGCAACATTTAGTGGGCCAGCCAGAGGCTTAGGGCCCGCGAAGGAATATCCTTGCAAAAAAAAAATATATGGTCCTAATCGTTATTATAAGTACTACCAAAACAGGAGGATAGGCTGTCATGGTCAGTTGGTATCAGCTAGCCCTGGTTGATCTGTTGTGTGTTCATGGCCAGTTAGCATCAGATATCTACAGTTAATGAGTTGTGTGCTCCATGGCCACTTGACATCAGTTATCTCTGTAATCTGCTGGTGATTATAGAGCTGAGGACGATATGTGTTTATCACTGATATTTAACAATGTGTTTATCACTGACATTTAACAATGTGTTTATCACTGATATTTAACAATGTGTTTATCACTAATATTTAACAATGTGTTTATCACTGATATTTAACAATGTGTTTATCACTGATATTTAACAATGTGTTTAACATGTTATTCAATATACTTTTTTTTATTTTTCACAGGATCTGATTTCTATATACTATTTATATGGGTCAAAAAGATTAGTAATATCAGCCAATATATTTTGGTCAATATGTTTCCCGACCCAATTTAAAATTTTAATATTGATCATGTTTTAATTAACTTATTATAATGACACATATAATTCAAGAAATGACTTAATATAGTTCCTGTTGCATTTATGAAACTGCACAAGCCTGCATTTTGAAATATGTTTTCTATTGTCAGAGTTTATTTTTTTGCTCTGAATCTAAGTTACATCGCTGCGCTGAACTAAAATATTGCAAAGGTTTCGCTCAATCAGCTTAGATTTTCACCTATTCCAGTATCTGATAAAACCTTGTCTGTAGGTTAAAATTCTCAATAGCAATATACATTAATGTGTCAGAAAAGTTGTCTTCAATGATTTTGGTTTGTGTTTTGTAGTGGTAAGGTCAGCGGGCTAACATGTTAGTGTTCCGTCGTCTCTGGTACCTTCCTTACATAGTAGGAATATCTTGGTGGAACCTGGCCCCTTGTTCCTCACTCTAGTCAACAACAGTTCTCAGGGAAATAAATCAGATGCGATCTGAGAATATACAATTATACTGACATCAATGCTCCCAGACTTGATATTCTTTATCAATTCTTCAACATCCATGTTCCAGACTTAACACTCTTTATCAGTTCTTCAACATCCATGTTCCAGACTTAATACTCTTTATCAGTTCTTCAACATCCATGTTCCAGACTTAGTACTCTTTATCAGTTCTTCAACATCCATGTTCCAGACTTAATACTCTTTATCAGTTCTTCAACATCCATGTTCCAGACTTAGTACTCTTTATCAGTTCTTCAACATCCATGTTCCAGACTTAATACTCTTTATCAGTTCTTCAACATCCATGTTCCAGACTTAATACTCTTTATCAGTTCTTCAACATCCATGTTCCAGACTTAGTACTCTTTATCAGTTCTTCAACAAAGTGCACGAATTCTGAAATTCGGCGGTTCCAGGAAATTTATTTACTTCTGATATGAAGGCTTGCCTTGCATTCCTCTCCGTCTCACTCATTACTCTTTCCTACTGGTCGTCCTTTCTCAGAACCATCATAAATTCCTGCATACAATTTAGCATCACTTTAACATGAACACTTATGTTCTATGAAAGCAAAAGCTAGACTTTCTTTATTCATGATCTTGATTCTTTTTCATCAATTCACGTTTCACATAAAGAGGTGGCAGCACAATTTGAGGAGGACAGACTAGAGGTTGAGCAGCCACATTATGTGAGCCAGGTTGAAGGGCTCCTGGAGATGGCCTCCACTACACTCATAGTGTTTGTCAGCTGCTCCACTCCCCCACAAAGACAACCCGGGTAATTGGACTAGCCTTCCTGCATTCATATTATTACAGACATAAACAAAACTGAACAGGTAGGCTTTTATCTGAATAAAATTAGATTACGAGAAAACTTGAGCTGATCATAGGTAACCAAATACAGATTTGAATTCAACTCCTTGAAAATTTACAGAATCTGTCTACAAAAACTTGACAGTAATTATGACGCAGGCTTGTACATTATCAATCATTTATATGTATTATTTAAAGAGTATTAGCAACATAACATCCTGTTCTCAGTTTAGGCAAGAGATGTTGTTGATCCTCTCGTAGGGTAGTTAGAATAATTGAACACAGTTATATTATTCAATAAACCAGGATTAATCTGTATCATCAACAACCATCAAGTGATAAGTAGGTTTACCTTAGGTTTTTAATATGTTAAATATAAATTTCACCAAAGAAATATTTAGGCAAAACTGTCTGTAATGTGAAACTTTCCATCATTGTGCTACATGGTGGTGCTGGATACAACGGACTTATTATAGAATCTGGTAATATTTTGCTTGTTTGCTTATCACTTGACTGTTTGATTATATTTGATGTAAACATATATATAAGTAGAGTTATGAACATATATATCTTGCCAGATGGTGGCACTGTTACCAGTGGTGGAGTTATGTGTAACTCTCCAGATGGTCACACTGTTACCAGTGGTGGAGTTATGTGTAACTCTCCAGATGGTCACACTGTTACCAGTGGTGGAGTTATGTGTAACTCTCCAGATGGTCACACTGTTACCAGTGGTGGAGTTATGTGTAACTCTCCAGATGGTCACACTGTTACCAGTCGTGGAGTTATGTGTAACTCTCCAGATGGTCACACTGTTACCAGTGGTGGAGTTATGTGTAACTCTCCAGATGGTCACACTGTTACCAGTGGTGGAGTTATGTGTAACTCTCCAGATGGTCACACTGTTACCAGTGGTGGAGTTATGTGTAACTCTAAATATAATGTTGCTGTGTGAGTTTTTTCTTAAATTATCATATTTATTACTTTAGAATATAATGAACAAAATTCTTAAAAACTCTTGTTCACTCTTTTGTAAGCTGAACAGGAAATAAAATAATAAACAAACATTCTGTTCACCAATGGAATTTGAGGAATTTCCTTAACTAGTTATCACAGTTCTAACAAATTTGGGAAATTTGCTATATTTGCCTCACACATCTCCATACATTATAAAAATACCAAAAAAAATACAAAATTATGATTTATAATGTTATTTCTGATTTCGAGATGTTACTTTGGCACGGTTTTCATTATATATATTTGTGAAATACATGTCAGAAATAATAAATAATTAATCCACATTTTTTTAAATGATCCCTTATTGAAACAAGAAAATAACACTGACCTAATTATTAATTGATAGAATAACTAGAAAGTTTAAAATTGCATGATATATATATATATATATATATATATATATATATATATATATATATATATATATATATATATATATATATATATATATATATATATATATATACTATTGTGCACTTCTTACTCATCTTGTGAAATATATATATATATATATAAATATATATATATATATATATATATATATATATATATATATATATATATATATATATATATATGTATATATATATATATATATATATATATATATATATATATATATATATATATATGTATATATATATATATATATATATATATATATATATATATATATATATATATGTATATATATATATATATATATATATATATATATATATATATATATATATATATATATATATATATATATATGTCTATGATGTGTCTATAAGCATAGACACAGAGTTCTCCCATATTAACAGGAATTTGATGAAAGAACGGGAGTAACCCCTCACTAGCTCTAGTTACCCTTGGGAGGTGGTGATCTTTAGGGGGTTTAAATACCCCGAAATTACCATCTCTTTTAGGGGTCTGAGTTTGGTGCAGTGGGTTAAAGGCGTACCAGTTATGCCAGTTGTTGTAAGGCTTCTGTGCTGGCTAGGGTTCGAATCTCCTAGTGGGAAAGTGTTCTAAAGTTGAATATATATATATATATATATATATATATATATATATATATATATATATATATATATATATATATATATATATATATATAT
>NW_027189374.1:27500-32500 GCF_040958095.1 Procambarus clarkii
TCTTCCTGGTAGACGTAAGCTTTGGCGTACGTGTACTGAGAGAGGTGATAGCTTAAAGCCAATATTCCAGCACCTCTCATTTTTTGTATATTGCACTTCTTGTTATTTTGCTCACTTGTCTTAACGTAACTTTTCATTGTGTCATTTAATTATTCTTATTATTTTGATTGATTGATTTTATTATACGAATTTGTATGTCCATTTTATTCATGTTTTGTTTATTTAACGTAATTAAAATTTCATTGTTAAAGTTTACTTGTGTTTTGTGTGTCTTCTCCTTACCTTACCACAGACGAAGTTCCAGATTTTCTATTTTTTTTTAATACTATGTGACGAGGCCATACCCCTAGCTTTGAACAGCCGAACACCAACGTGTTACCGTCACATATTATATGGGGGCCTGTCCGGGAGCTTCACTCAGGAACTGGTGCCAAGTGGTAATTTATGGTAAGCGTATTTAACTTTGTTAACGTAGCTTTTACTCTTTTTCATATTCAATTTCATTTTTTATATGGTGCGGTGTATTGTGCATTACGAGAGTAACATATGATGAAGGTGAGACAACTTTGGATTACGTGGTGACTGTAGGCCTCAGTCATACTCTTAATTGGTCATCTCTCCCTCCGTGTTATTACTCGTGTTTACCATCTTTGTCCCTTGGATATTTCTCATTTTGACAGATCATCATATTGGTACCCTGGTACTGTGGTCTGCCCCAGGTCAAGAGTACCCAATCTTCTGCAGTCTGACTGTAGGAGGACAAAGAGAGCCATAGTTCCTCTAGCTCGAACTTTAGTTGCTGAATTGGGACCTCAGCAGCAGTTCTCGTCACCAGTTGACACCTCGCACCCCTACACGTCAGTCAGAGATGATGATACATACAACGGTAGGGAATTAGCTTACTTTTTCAGAGCACAAAAGTTCGCTAATTCTGTAAGTATCATATTAAATTCAGTAGGAAAAACTTGCTTTATGTCCTATAGAGACTTGGCAAGGTATGCCTACATCCTTGGACTACCAATTTTACTTTTGAGGCAATTAACTGTTTCATTTGTTTTCGAAACTCTGTTTCATTTGTTAGTAGGATTTTCTTGCCCTTATCCTCTTACATGAGTACCGGGTACAAGATTTCCTGCGCCTTTGATTTAAATTAATCATTTAACATCTTGTACTTAACTTTAATTGTTAAAGATCCCACAGGATAGGTATCAGTTGCCACGTTGTCCTGTTTCTGACATTCATTATAACTGAATATTCGTGTACCTTTATTTGCTAATTTCACCATGTTTCGTCTCCAAGCTTTCCGTGCAAATCCAGCAGGTGAAATAGGGACTTTAAATCTTGGCAAGAGGACTGAATTACAAACTCTTGCACATGAGTATCAACTAGAAGTTCCCTACCAAGCCAACAAAAATGACCTACACAACCTGTTGCTGGATTACTATTTAGAGCAAGGTAAGATAGACTCTGAAACTCATGAAACTTACTATATTGCAGATAAAACTGACTTGGCAACGATGAAACTTAAACTAGAGCTGGCCAAGATTGAACGTGAGCAGCAAAGAGAAGCAGCTGCCATACGAAGGGAAGAACAAGAACGAGAAATCACCCTCAGAGAACGCGAAGCTGCCTTGAGGAGAGAAGAACACGAACGTGGACTCGCCCTCCACGAACGTGAGGTCGCCTTGCTCCGTGAACGTGAGAGAGTACAGCTTGAAACAAAACAACGCGAGCATGACAAGCAACAAGCGACTCTGGCTCTAGAGTGTCGTCAACGCGAAATCGCCTTGGAAACTTCACACTTCACTCAACGCCAGCAAGCTACTGCCAATCTTCCCGTCAGTTTTAATATATCACATGCAAGTTAGTTAATGCCATCCTTTGTAGAAGCAGAAGTTGATGTGTTTTTTACCACCTTTGAAACCCTTGCTAATCAACTCAGTTGGCCTGTCGACCAATGGGCCACACTTCTCAGAGTCCATCTTACAGGTAGAGCTGCAGTCACACTCAGTACTCTGGCGTCTGAGAATGACTACCAGACTCTGAAACAAGCAGTGTTGGACGCCTACCTCCTCTCTACTGAAAGTTATAGAAGGAAATTCCGTGACCACCTGAAGGCAAGTACCACTACCTTCCTCGATTTTGCTACCACAAAACGGAGATATTTCATGAAATGGCTGGAAGCAGCACATGTCTCTACTTTTACAGAACTCGTCAACCTGATGCTTGTTGAAGAATTCTTGAGACGTGTGCCGCCTCCTGTCCGTCTCTACTTAGCAGATAAAGAAGAAACCGACTACCTGAAGTGTGCTAAGTCGGCTGACACTTACAGCCTCATCCACCGGCTGACACCCGAACCATCCTCCAGTAAGAAGTCGTGGTACAGTTACGAGAAAGTGAGCCCCGATCAAGCTGGTTCGCAACTGTACTGCAAGTATTGTAGACTCTATGGACATACCATAGACAAGTGTGGTAAGTCTCAATACAAGGGAACCACTGACCCACAAAAACCCAAACCAACTCCTCCTAAGTCCGGTAAGCCTGTGATGAATGTTGGTGTTAATGTTAATGATCTTTCTCTTTTCAGTAACCACCTGTATACTGGAACTGTCTCTGCCAACGGTTCAAATCCGGAGGGACGTTTCAAATTGAAGATCTTGAGGGACACAGCGGCTCTTCAATCGATCATCTTGAAGTCGGCTGTGCCCAACATCGTCTACACCGGAGAAACTGTCTTCATCACTGACCTCACTGCTACCACTCCATACCCTCTCGCCAGAGTCCACCTGGATTGTCCCTACGTGAACGGAGAAGTCCAAGTCGCCGTCAGGGAAAAGCCTTTTCCCATGCCTGGAGTGCAACTTCTCCTAGGCAACGACTTGGCAGAAGACCTGCAACCGACCAACCTGATCGTCATGGACAAACCCCAGGTGTGTAACTCTGTGCCAATAAACCCTATTCTAGCGTATGTTCCAGCAGAGGTTCAAGAGAGTGATGAAGTTTCTCCTCCGGTTCTCGTGACCACCCGTGCACAAGCCGCACGTCCACAGCCAGCTGACTCTACTGCTACCGCTGTCCCTCATGACCCTCAGAAACTACCCCCGCATCTGACCAAGTTGGAGTTCCGTAAGTTGCAGAGGGAAGATCTTACTTTAACACCATTGTTTTTCCAGGCTGAGACTCAACCCGACAGTATTCCTGGGTTCTTCCTAGAGAACGACTTGCTCTACCGCAGATATAGACCCAGTAAACTGAAGGAGGAGGACGATTGGGCCAACATCGAACAACTTGTGATTCCTACCAGCCTGCGGCCCACTATTCTACACCTGGCCCACGGAGCACTCTCCCACTACGGCTTCAACAAGACTTACCATGGAATTCGTCAAGACTACTACTGGCCAGGTATGGTAAATAACGTCAAACAGTACGTAAAACAGTGTCATACATATCAGATGGCAAGCAAACCGAACATCTCCATTCCCAGAGCGCCACTGATTCCCATACAGGTGCCTGTGGAGCCTTTCCACAGACTCATAATAGACTGTGTTGGTCCTTTACCTCGGACCAGTTCAGGTAACGCCTACATCCTAACCATCCTGTGTCCTACCACCAGATTTCCCATAGCAGTTCCAGTGAAGAACATCACGGCTGCTACGGTTGTAAAACATCTATTGAAGATCTTCACTCAATACGGATTTCCCAGGGAGATTCAGAGCGACTGTGGTACCAACTTCACCAGTGATCTCTTCAAAAGGACACTGGAGGAGTTCAACATCAAACAGGTATTGTCCAGTCCCTATCATCCTGCTTCACAGGGTTCTCTTGAACGTAGTCATCAGACAATCAAAGCACTCTTGAAAAAGTTTTGTAGTGAAACCTCTAAGGATTGGGATAAGCAGATTGACCTTATAATGTGTATTTACAGAAGTCTCCCCAATGAGTCCCTAGGAGTATCTCCTTATGAGATGCTCTACGGCCGTAAGTGCCGTACTCCCCTTAAGGCTTTCAAAGACTCTCCGAGATGCCACCTTCAGTGAGCATCAGAATGTGCCCCAGTTTCTTCAAAACCTTCAACACATTCTAGAGAGAGTCCACCGTTTTGCCCATGATAATCTATTGAAAGCCCAGGAGAAGATGAAAACTCATTACAACCAGACCAGCAAAGTAAGAAAATTTAAGCCAGGAGACTTCATTCTAGCATACTTCCCTATCCCAGGTTCACCTTTACAAAACAGGTTTTCAGGACCCTACCGCGTCCAAGAGTGCAGAAGCAACAACAACTACGTCATAGAGACTCCAGATAGGCGGCGGAAGACCCAGCTGTGCCACGTCAACCTCCTGAAGCAATATAATGGTACTCCTCCCACTGTCCTGATTAACTGTTCTACCTTCACAGAACCCTACATCCACAGTGAGACCTTCCCAGCTTCTCCTCCCGAAAGCACTGACAAGGAGTCAGCGCTTTCTAATTCCAAAATCCTTAATGATCTTCCCAAATACTTTCAGGATAATAATCGTGCTCCTTTGCCCTATTCTAATTCCACTCTCACCTCGTCAGATAAGCCTTTCATCCTCCATGTCGACGCCAGTGGTACCGACGTTGGTGGTGTCGTGATGCAGCAACGAGGCAAGAAGAATACACCTGTCAGCGACTACTGCTACAAGGAACTACGGAACAATTGGCAAGGAGCTACTCTTCATCATCCTGAAGCTCCAGCACTTCACTCCACACCTGCAAAGTGCTCGGTCCACCATCAACACGGACCACACCACCCTACACCTCCTGCAGCACGCCCACTTCTCATCTCAACGTCTTCTACTATGGGCTTGCTAACTGCAGAAATTCAACCTGGAGACACGCTATACCAAGATTCCGACAACATCTTAGCCAATGATCTCTCCAGAGTTTATGAAGTAGAAGCGACTCCATCCATTACTCCACCACATAACGACGTACTTCTTCCAGAACCGCAGGCTTCGGGGGAGAGTTGTGACGATAA
>NW_027189374.1:35000-40000 GCF_040958095.1 Procambarus clarkii
TGATAATAATATTAAAACAATTAAAAAATGCTAAAAAGAAATGAGAAAATTAGTTGGAGCTGTGATGAGGATTCCAACCTGCTCACTTGGAACTTCCAAGCGCACATCTAAACCACTTAACCAGAACATGCTGAAAAACAATTAACCTGGGATTCAATTGAAACCTTTGGCGATC
This sequence comes from Procambarus clarkii, assembly GCF_040958095.1. NCBI lineage: Eukaryota > Metazoa > Arthropoda > Malacostraca > Decapoda > Cambaridae > Procambarus > Procambarus clarkii. The sequence goes on from NW_027189374.1 coordinate 35,176, forward strand.
CTGAGACTTCAAGAGAAGTCTAGTGAGGATTTCACTTATTACCTGGATGATACCTGGATACCTGGATGACGGGGTTCTGGGAGTTCTTCTACTCCCCAAGCCAGGCTCGACTTGTGAGAGTTTGGTCCACCAGGCTGTTGCTTGGAGCGGCCCGCAGGCCCACATACCCACCACAGCCTGGTTGGTCCGGCACTCCTTGGAGGAATAAATCTAGTTTCCTCTTGAAAATGTCCACGGTTGTTCCGGCAATATTTCTTATGCTTGCTGGGAGGACGTTGAACAACCGCGGACCTCTGATGTTTATACAGTGTTCTCTGATTGTGCCTATGGCACCTCTGCTCTTCATTGGTTCTATTCTACATTTTCTTCCATGTCGTTCACTCCAGTACGTTGTTATTTTACTGTGTAGATTTGGTACTTGGCCCTCCAGTATCTTCCAGGTGTATATTATTTGATATCTCTCTCGTCTTCTTTCTAGTGAGTACATTTGGAGGGCTTTGAGACGATCCCAATAATTTAGATGCTTTATTGCGTCTATGCGTGCCGTATATGTTCTCTGTATTCCCTCTATTTCAGCAATCTCTCCTGCTCTGAAGGGGGAAGTGAGTACTGAGCAGTACTCAAGACGGGACAACACAAGTGACTTGAAGAGTACAACCATTGTGATGGGATCCCTGGATTTGAAAGTTCTCGTGATCCATCCTATCATTTTTCTGGCTGTCGCAATATTTGCTTGGTTATGCTCCTTGCTCGCAGTGAAAGAATGCTAATAATATTTAAGCAATTCTAATAATATTGAATCAATGCTAATCATGCTGATTCATTGCTAATAATACTGAATGAGATGAAATGGATTTTCACACTTGAAACGATTTCAACAGCCTGCAACACTGAGCAAGGGTTCAGGATCTGCAGGCCATCAATGCATGTGGTGCATCGTGGCGAGAACAACAGTCACGACTCCGATGTTGCGATATTTGAGAGTATTACACAAGGTGGTAATATCCACCACCAGAATATCGTTATCTCTCGTCACTAGGACGTAATCTAGTAAAAATAAATCTTAATCGTAAAAGACATTATAGGGCGTAAGTAACTAAGGGGTTCCCACCTAATGTTATGATAAATAAGGTGTAGAGCTGTGAAGCAGCACTACCCAGGTATGCCAAAGGGGACTTAAGTAGACTAACGTATTTATGCGTGTGGCAGAACTTAGGAAGGAGTTAAAAGGAAATCTTTCATAATACTAACATAGGTTTACTGACCAAGCTTAACACCATTACACTAGGAGGGTTTACACGTTAAATGAGAGCATCACGCTAGCAAAGCTAAACAATCAGCATAATCCAGGTGGGAATGACTCCAGGAGAGTTAGTATGCTTTAAGATCACCTGTCTCCACCACCGGTGAGGCACAGAATGAACTAACCTAAACAGTCGTGATAACTCCAGTAATACCTGCTTATCATACTGACAGTTTCATGTGACGATGACTGGTGTACAGCTGCACACCAGTCATCGTCACTTTGTCAATCAGTATCACAACACTTTGTCAAATAATATTGCAAGAACTGATACCCAGTAATGATCTCTTAAAGAAAACGTATATAACAAAAGTACACAACAACGAGTTTTATGGCACTGAAAGACAACACAGTGAAGTCATCACACACACGAAATCACTTGACTACATACTGAGTATAAAAAATACTCAGGTCTACATGAAAAATTTGTACGAGTCACGCAGACTCCGTTCACATGTAAATTACTGAAATAACTAAATGAATAATGAAGCACTGAAAACATCGGTAACTACAACGCTAAATGTGTGATTACTACAATCCCGACCCTTATGACTCATGTGGCGACGTCACTACACATGGGTCTCGTCATAACAAGGCACCACTGCTGGCATCACCTTCTCCACTCTACACCCGTAGCAGGTGTCTGAATAGTCCTGCTAAGCCTGGCGACTGACACGTAGAGTCAATGGCCGGGTGACAAGTACGAACACTATAAGTTATAAGTTATAACACTAACGTAATTGGTCGGCCACACTCACATCCCAGTAAATTATTTCACTCTTGGTTAACTGTGGTGTGACAGTCATGAGAATATCGCTGATGCACCACCAGTCTAATGCATGGCGTCCTTGCCGAGGCGGCATTACCTTCACCTCACACTGGCCGCACGTGGCGTCCTGTCACCTTGGTGTTAGGTCCGGCACCAATAGTCAATGTGGCGTTAGGTCCGGCACCAGTAGTCAATGTGGTGTTAGGTCCGGCACCAGTAGTCAATGTGGCATTAGGTCCGGCACCAGTAGTCAATGTGGTGTTAGGTCAGGTACCAGTAGTCAATGTGGTGTTAGGTCCGGCACCAGTAGTCAATGTGGTGTTAGGTCCGGCACCAGTAGTCAATGTGGTGTTAGGTCCGGTACCAGTAGTCAATGTGGCGTTAGGTCCGGTACCAGTAGTCAATGTGGCGTTAGGTCCGGTACCAGTAGTCAATGTGGCGTTAGGTCCGGTACCAGTAGTCAATGTGGTGTTAGGTCCGGCACCAGTAGTCAATGTGGTGTTAGGTCCGGCACCAGTAGTCAATGTGGTGTTAGGTCCGGTAACAGTAGTCAATGTGGCGTTAGGTCCGGTAACAGTAGTCAATGTGGCGTTAAGTCCGGTACCAGTAGTCAATGGGGCGTTAGGTCCGGTACCAGTAGTCAATGGGGCGTTAGGTCCGGCACCAGTAGTCAATGGGGCGTTAGGTCCGGTACCAGTAGTCAATGTGGCGTTAGGTCCGGCACCAGTAGTCAATGGGGCGTTAGGTCCGGTACCAGTAGTCAATGGGGCGTTAGGTCCGGTACCAGTAGTTAATGGGGCGTTAGGTCCGGCACCAGTAGTCAATGGGGCGTTAGGTCCGGTACCAGTAGTCAATGGGGCGTTAGGTCCGGTACCAGTAGTCAATGGGGCGTTAAGTCCGGTACCAGTAGTCAATGGGGCGTTAGGTCCGGCACCAGTAGTCAATGGGGCGTTAGGTCCGGTACCAGTAGTCAATGGGGCGTTAGGTCCGGTACCAGTAGTCAATGGGGCGTTAGGTCCGGTACCAGTAGTCAATGGGGCGTTAGGTCCGGCACCAGTAGTCAATGGGGCGTTAGGTCCGGTACCAGTAGTCAATGGGGCGTTAGGTCCGGTATCAGTAGTCAATGGGGCGTTAGGTCCGGCACCAGTAGTCAATGGGGCGTTAGGTCCGTCACCAGTAGTCAATGTGGCGTTAGGTCCGGCACCAGTAGTCAGCCTGGTGTTAAGTACACACTCCATATATTGCTGAGAGAATGCTAACAATACATTAACAATGCTAATAATACTGAAACAATCTTTATTTTAATGAAGCAATTATAATAATTCTGAAGCAATGCTAATAATATGTAATCAGTTCATATGGTATTGAAACAATGCTAATAATTCTCAAGTATGCTAATAATGCTGAAACAATGCCAGTAATTCTAAATCAATGTTTATAATACTGATTGATATATATAATAATAAGGAAACATTGCGAATAATTCTGGAATAATGCTAATCAATCTGAAATAATGCTGAAGCAATGCAAATAATTTTGATACATTGATGAAAATAAAGAAACAAAACAAATAATTATGAAAGTTTTGTAAATAATACTGAAATTCTGAAACAATACATATTACTGTAACAATACTCTTAAGCCTCAAACAATGCTGATAATTGTGAAATAATGCTGATAAGTCTGAAAGAGAACAAAGAATTTTTAAGCAGCTGCGAATGATTCTGAAACAATGCTCATTATTTAAAAATAGATCTAATATTGCTGAAACACTACTAATAATACAGAAACTATGATAATATTGTAACAATACTAATAATTGTGAAGCAATGCTAGTAGAGGGAGTCCTACCTGTAGACCCCAACAAAATGACCTGTTAATTTGGTGTTAAGTGTGTTAATGGTGGGATAGAGGTTATTGACTCTACAATCGAGCGTAAGTCAGCCGGTAGCACCCAGCATTTGGGGATGGGTTTGCCTGTTGCTCCCAGGAAAATGTACCGTCAAATGGCTCCAATATGTGGTGGAGGTAATCGGCGGCGGGTCCTCGTCCATGGAGAACGAACACCTGGGGTGAGTACTCTGACACTTAATGGCCACAGTCGAAGTTATGTGAAAATAGTACTTAATAAGGGTGCGCTATAATTTTTCAGAAATAAAAGTCTATTATAGGGGGAGAAAGCAGATATAATAGTCTATTATTGGTGTATAGTCTTTCTTTCTATAAATATAGGAAGAAAGGCTTTTATGGTTGGTTAAACCAACAATTGCAGCTTCATGTACCCCCCAAGACTGTGCCTGTAGTGGTAAAATGACATAGTTGGTGGATATTATATAAATTCATTCTAGTATTTGTTCAGGTGTGGTCAATCTCTTCCAACTCGACTGGTCGTGTCTCAGGGCAAAAAACACTTACGTCAACTGCCTCCCATACAAGGGTGAGTGACCACTCCTTCCTCTTTTTAAAAGAGTTAAAGGGAACCACAATCACCCAAGAGTACGGTCTATAATATGGTCCAATTGAGGAATAAAAAACGTTTTGGTTATTAATTTATTTATTAATTAAAGGCTACAAAATAACATAAAATGTTCATAAAAGTAGTTATACCCTTTCCACTCCTCTTCCTCCTCTGAGTAGAATTCTAAGCCTTTTACACTCACCATATCAGTTGCTGGAGTCTCCACCATGATGAGCAGATGTCCTTCATTGTCCTCTACCCTAGTTTTTTTAGCGGCAGCTGACTTCTCTTCCTC